>NC_046159.1:43393862-43409670 GCF_011064425.1 Rattus rattus
TGCTGCCTTCTTATTTTTTTTTAATTTTATTTCTTTTATCAGATACTTTAACATAGCAATGACAAAACCAACACAGAATATTGGTACCGAGGACTGGCTGATAAAATAAATCTGAGCATGTGTTGTGGTAAATATTAAATATGGGTAACCTTTTATCCCTCGCTAGCGCCCTCACTGTAGGGCCACATGGCACTGTGGGATCTTTATCTCAGTAGCTCCATGCTGCCCCGGAGTACTCTCTGACCCAGGCGGTCCGTAGCCGTTCCAGGGTGGCCCCACTCTCTGACCCAGGTGGTCCGTAGCCTTTCCAGTGTGGCCCCTTGCCATGCTGCCCCCTAGAGTTAGTTCCGGCACCGGAGGGCCCGGGACTAACCTAAAACCATGGCTCTAGAAATCGAGCAGCGGCTGGCCTAGCACAGCTCCCTGCCACGGACTGGGCCCACACTCTCAGCAACCGCCCCCTGGTAGTTAAGGTATAAACTCCCAACTGCCCCGCAAATAAGGACTCAATAAACTGTAATTTAACAATCAGAGTTATGTGTTAAATTCTCAATCCACGATACAGACACACAGTAAACTCACCATCAACTGATAAATTGGCCTACAGAAATCCATCGGGTAAGAAATAAACATAACCACCTAGGGCCATTCGAGACCACCCGGATCTGGGTCGTCCTTCTCTGTCTCCATCTTGGTCTTCCACTTTCCCTTCTCTCTTGCCCTACAAAAACTTTGTCCCTGCCTTACTTTTTTATTGTCCAATCATGGCCTTGACCTAACCTGTGCCAGCCCTCACCTGCATAGACCTCAACCTACAAGCATGCGCTGCATAGGCTCTAGGAGCTGACTTGGGGAAGGAATGTGCCCAGGTTTGGAGCCGTGGTCTAGGAGCACCTTACGATGCTATATGCAGAGGTCGACAGAGCAATCCTTGAAAGTGTGAAGACCGGAATACTGAGGGAAGGGCTCATGAGGTTTAGAAGGGAAGAAGACCAGGTGATGCAGGGCGAGTCCCCATTCAGGTTCTAGTTTAGCAAAGAAAAGAACGCGATTGAGGTGGAATTTGAAAACGATGCACTCATTTCTTTGGTAGAGGAAATGCCAAGACAGGATGCCATTCAGATCATGGCATGATTACTCAAGTTCTTACTCTACAGCCGTGGTTCTCAACCTTTCCAATGTTGGGATCCTTTAATACAGTTCCTCATGTTGTGATGACCCCCAACCATACAATTATTTCCACCGCTATTTCGATACTGTAATATTGCTACTGTTACGAATTGTAATGTAAAGACCTGATGGCTAGGGGGTTGGGGATTAATTCAGTGGTAGAGCGCTTGCCCTAGCAAGCGCTAGGCCCTGGTTGGTCCCCAGCTCCGGAAAAAAAAAAAAAAAAAAAAAAAAAAAGACCTGATGACTGGGATTTCTGCTTTTGGGGGTCTGGGAAGGGGTTGGTTGTTTGACTTACAAAGGGGTCGTGACCCACAGGTTGAGAACCACAACTCTACAGCAAGCAAGCTGAGAGCCGAGAGCTGAGGTGAGAAGTTTGGGGCTGGAGAGTTGGCTCAGTGGTTCTGAGTACAGTCCTCTGAGATGAGTCCTTGGCCGACTGCCCTGGGGAAGCAAGGAGTCCTTCCGTGTCAAGGAGCCTGGTTTCCAGCGTGAGGAAGACTGAGTCAGGCTCTCCATCCCACCTGTCTGTAGGAGGTTGTAATGAGTCACCCTTAAGTGGCAGGAGGCTTTGGACCATCTCAAGGTTTAGCTCTCCTTTCCTGAGTGTGCGAATTTAGAGGACGATGATGCCTTTGCGTTTCATCGAGTGCCAAGTGCTCATCCACAGGGGGATGGGGGATCCAGGGAGACTCGAAGGGTATCCGCCTTCATGGTTTCTGGAGTCTGCCACGATGTAGAAAATTGCTACCAACTCTCGGGATGAATCTTTGGAGGTGATTTTGTTTTACAAAGATCTTTTTCTTCCCCGTTCCTCTTCCCATATGTCTTCTTGGCTCCTGGTTCTCCCTGTTCTGGGCAGTTACTGCTTTCTCTGTATTTCTGGCTTGTGCAGTCAGGTCTTCCTCGTATGACGCTTTCTGACAGACTTCACTAGGTGGGGCAATGGCTCAGCCACCCACCTCAGCTATACACAGAGGCCTGGGGCTGGGGCTGGGGCTGGGGCTGGGGCTGGGGCTGGGGCTGGGGCTGAGCAGAGCAAGAAGGCTGGGCTTGGGAGAATGTTCTCTTTACCTGTTCTCTTGTAGGGTTGGGACTTCTGCCCAGGTCTGGGCCACTTCCTCAGTTTCTCATCCCAGCAAGTCAGGCTGATTCATCCAGTCCTGCTCATTCCTTAGGGCTATCATGCACTGGGTCTGGGCTTTTGTCCCAGGTAGGATAATAACACCCCGAGTTTGGCTGGTGTGCGGCTTTTCTTTAATGAATGAAAAATGAACTGGAGGTAACCACAGAGGAGGCTTTGCCCATCATCTCCCCTTCTCCAAGCCCATGGTGTTTCAGGGTTCAGTCATGTCACTGGGATGTCAGTCCTCTGTTTAGGAATCCTTTCCTTTTGATTATGTGGGGTGGAAAAGGAGCTGTTTTGATTAAACCCTTGTGGATATTAAATATTATCCTTGGCCTTCTGGCAGAGGAGACCACATTCAAGGGGGGGGGGTACAGCCACCTGCAGCCCCCTGGCCAGTGTGGAACAGACTGGTGAAAGCCCTCTGCAAGGGACATTGTGGAGCTCCCCCGTTCCTGAGAACTCGGAAACAGAGCGGCACACTGCGTATTGTCACATGTTCAGACGTACTGCTTTCTACACACGGAATTTCACATATTCTCACACTGTGTGTGTGCGTGTGTGTGTGTGTGTGTGTGTGTGTGTGTGTGTGTGTGTGTGCCTACACCATGGTACACTCGTGGAGGTCTTTGTAGAGTCAGTTCCTCCCTCTACCTTATCCTGGCTCCCAGGGATTGAACTCAGGTTGTCAGGCTTGCTCAGCCAATGCCCTGACTCATGGAGGCATCCGGCCCCACCTTGGTTTTTTTTTTTTAATTTTTATTTTAGATTTTTATTTATTTATATTTTTTTGGAGATAGGATCTGTCACTAATCTGAAATTCTCCAGGGACCTTCCTGTCTCTGCTTCCCCAGCGCTGGGATTACAAGTGTGTCTTACCTCGTCCCCTTCTTTCTTTTTTAAATGAAAAAGTTTGTTTTGAACATGGGGTTCTGAGGATTGAACCCAAATCCTCACACCTGCACAGCAAACACTTTACTGGCTGAACCATTTCTCCGACCCCGCACTTCCCATCTCTAAGTCCCTGGACAGCGCTGATTTGGTTAACCGGCCCTATTCTGAGTTCGTGTGCCGTTGGACATTGAGGGGGCTGTGCGTCGCCGTAGCTAGGTCACGCTCCCGGGCTCAGTCTCCCGTCTGAAGCTGCCATACTTTCCACTGGGCAGTGCTGTGAAGGCCCTGGGGCTGGATCAGGATGTTGCCTCAGCAGGAAGCAAAGGTACCTTTATGTCCAGGTTTGGGGAGTCACCTTCCATACCTGCTCTACTGACTTTGCAAAGGAAAGCCCCTGTGGGAGGAAGTGGAGGTTGAATGAGAAAGGAGTGGGCAGTGTTTTGCTCCCTGGTCCGATGAAACCCAGGCCTTCTGACAAATGCGGACCATGAGACTGTCTGACCTGAGAGTCAGCCAGCGACCAAAGTTCCGCCCTGTTTACAGAGCTGTGCAGGGGGTGGGTGGGGAGACGCGCTCGCTCATTAGCATGAGGTCTGGTGACTCAGCTAGGGTCTCGGGCATTTCTGACGTTCCCTCCATGCTCTGATATTTTACGTGTATGTATCTGTGTCTGTGTGTGCATTTGTGTATATGTGTGGTGCCCAGGGAGGCCAGAAGAGGGTACTGGATTTCCTGGAGCTGGCGCTCGCTATAGGCGATGAGAACTGGGTGCTGAGAGCTGAATCTGAGCCCTCTGAGGGCGGTGCACACTCAACCTCCGAGCATCTCTTCAGCCCTGGGGTTGGTGGTTTTTTTTTTGTTTGTTTGTTTTTTAATCTGTTTTGGTTTTGCTTATCCATTGTTCTTCCCCCAACTTCATAACACATCCCACTCTGTCTATTTTGAAAAACAGCACACACTTGGCTCTGTGTAGTAGACTCACATTCTGTCCTTATGATTAAAAGAAAAGAAAAAGAAAAACCAATCAGAAGATGGTTTCCCAGATCTGGAACAGCGGGATTCTGTGATTTCTCTGCTTCCAAATGCAGGCAGGCAGTGGCAGATTTCTGTCTGCAGGAAGCTGCTGCAGCCATGAGAAGAATCTGAAGAAAGTGTGAAGCAGAGGGAGGAACCCTCCTCCTGCTTGTCTCCAGTGTAGGCCGGTGCCTGGGCTGGTGGCAGCCTTAGAGGCCTCAGGTCTTGAGGGACCAGTGGAAGAGCCTTCCTTTCTCTTTCACCAGGCTGGCCGTGGATTCCATGTGTACCTGAGGCTGACCTTGAACTTCTGATCCTTCTCTCCGTTTTCTCAGGTTTGGGATTAAAGGGATACCCCACTGTATCCAGTATGCACAGCTCTGGAACCAAGAACCTGTGTATAGTAGGTGAGTTAGCCCCCCTCTTTTTTTTTTTTTTAATTTAAAAGACAGAGCCTCATGTTAGCCCAGAACAGCCTTCAATCCTCTGTGTAGTCACGGATAACCTTGAACTTCTGAACCTTCTGCGAGATCCCACCACATCCAATTTGCTGCCCTTCACTCTTTAACCCAGAAGTGTAGTTCCATGTCCACAGATACAGATGAATCTCTGTTTCTCCTAGAAAGTTTTCCACTTATTCTGTACTTGCACAGGAAGCTGGGTGGAGCACATTGAGAGGATGTGACAAGGGCATTAAATCAGTCCAGGGCAGTTCCTCCTGAGTGCTAGGTGGTGATCCTCAAGGTTGTGTCCTGTTATGGCTATCAGACTTTGGGGACCCTCACCTTCACGGTAACTTCTAGATCAATGTTCAAACACACAGCCACATACCCTTGAGAGAGGGGCAACATTTTGACAACTCCTACCAGCATATTCAGAGGAAGACATGACTGGGTGCTC
Source organism: Rattus rattus (assembly GCF_011064425.1). Taxonomy (NCBI): domain Eukaryota; kingdom Metazoa; phylum Chordata; class Mammalia; order Rodentia; family Muridae; genus Rattus; species Rattus rattus. The sequence continues at coordinate 43,398,967 of NC_046159.1, forward strand.
TGGGCCAAACTGTGTCCTCTCCAAAGTCCTGTGTTGAAGTGGGGACACTGGACCCTCTGGATCTGGACACTTTGAAGAGACAATTGAGTGACCTGATGCTGTTAGCATGACTCCCTGTGGCATGTGACTGCTGTCTTTGTAGGACATGCTCACAGAGGGAAGAGTGTGTAAAACAAGGGGGCATCTAGAAGAGAGGCTTCAGGTAAAAGCAGCCATGCTGACACTTGGGCCTTTGCCTCCCAGCCTCTAGAACTTTCCTTTTTTTCTTTTTTCTTTTTTTTTTTTTTTCGGAGCTGGGGACTGAACCCAGGACCTTGCTCTTGCTAGGCAAGTGCTCTACCACTGAGCTAAATCCCCAACCCCACTGAGCTAAATCCCCAACCCTACGAGGGTCTCTTTACAGTTGACTGAGCCCCATGATGTGCCTGTAGCAGCCTGGGCAAGCAATGTGACTCTGACGAACACTCCATGTACTCATGAACTCCTCACCAATCTGCCTGATTTGTAGAAAGTTCCTTCTATAAGTCATAGTGAGCCTGCAAAGGATATTGTCCCGGGGCTGGGGGCATGTTTCAGTTGGAGGAATGCTTGCCTTGCAAGCCTGAGGACCCAAGTTGACCCCAGAATCCATGGGAAAAAAAGAAAAGGGAAATAGCTAAGCACGGTGGCCCAGGTTTGTAACCCCAGCAGTGAAGAGCAGAGACAGATGGATCCTTGGGGCTTGGCAGCTACTTGGCAAACTCCAGGCCAGTGAGAGAGCCTGTCTCAAAAAGATGGGTGGATGGACTGTATAAGCCAGTGTTCTCTAGAGGAAAAGAACTGATAGAATGAACACACACACACACACACACACACACACACACACACACACACACACGGGATTATTAGAACAGCTTACAAGCCGTGTCCAGCCAGTCTACCAAGACTCCAGTAGTTGTCCAGTACACAAGGCTGTGTGTTTTAACTGGTCTTCAGTGTACACCGGAATCCCCCAAAAGTGGGCTCTAACGCCAGTGAAAGGATGGACCGACTTGTTGGCCAGAGCAACAGCAAGCCTGCAAAGAGAGCGAGCTTCCTCTCCCATGTCCTTCATGTTGGCTGCCAGCAGAAGGTGTGGCCCAGACTAAAGGTGGAGCTTCCCACCTCAAAAGGTCAGGATTAAAAGTGGGTCTTCCCATGTTGAATGATTCAATTAAGACAGCAACTTCCTCAGAGGCGTGCCCAGCTCTTTGGGTTTTAGTTAATTCTAGAAGTAGTCATGTAGATACCCAAGAATAGCTATCACATGGCTCTTGAGAAATGCCACTTGAGGTTGACCCCTGGCCTCCAAACACACGCATACACATGTGCATACACACCTACACATATGCACACCCACACAAGGGATCTTGTCCTGCTCCCTCATCAAGTTTTACTGCAGTGTTTATATTTCACTTTTTAAAGTTCTTCTCTTTTGACCGGGTTCCACTGTGTAGCACACTGGCCTCGAACTTGTGACCTTTCCTGGACCTTCCCCCTTAGTGCTGGCATGTGCCATGGCACCTGTACTTTTTGCCTTCTTTGCTTTGGGGACAGCTGGAGGTGGCGGTGGGAGCCTGAGGCACTGCTGCTGCTGCTGTGCCATTGGGAAGTCACGCAGCTCCCAGGCCCTTGGGTTCCTGAGCTGTTGGCAGCAGTGAGTGGGCTTTGCATTCCATCCTTGCTGTGCATTAATGAGCAGCCGTTCTCGGGAGCCAGGCCCTGCCCTAGTAAGACCTGAGCCTAGCTCAGTGTGTGAGTTGGTGTTGCATTTTCATCCAAGTAGTCTGGAGGCTATCCTCTTCTTCCTCTCTGAGCATGCAGACAGCCCGAGTCAGAGCTATCCAGTGCAGCATCTGCATAGCTGCTGTAACAGGCACTAGCCTGTGTGTGATTCGTCATACATTGTGGGCCTGTCTACTGTGACTCACCTGACATTGGAATCCACCGTCCATTTTCCCAACCAGAGCTGGGTGGCCTCATGCTTTGCTGTTGTCTGTCTTTAATCCTGTTCCGCTCAGTGCAGCTCCAAAAACCTAAGCGGTTCCTAAGAATTCAGAACCACAGGATACTCAAAATATATACTGCCCAAGCCTGGGCTCCAGGGGGCTCACAGTTTCCCCAGGAACACAAACAAGATCCCTCCATGAAACAAGCTGGATGTACATAAGGCAGATGAGTCATGGTTCCTGGTAGGTGGAACAGAAGTTCCCAGGTCAAAAGGACGATGACTTCCCCAAAGGTTAGTCTTCACTGTGGGCCTGACTAGACTTAGAATCACCTAGGAGATACAGCTCTGAGCCAATGTGTCTATGTGGGCATTTCTACAGAGGTGTAACTGAGGAGGAAGATGTACTGTCAGTGTGGATGGCAACATCCCGTGGACTGGGGTCCCGGATTGGATGACAAGGAGTTGGAGAGATGCCACAACAGTTGAAACATTTCCCATACACGTGGGGCCCCATGTTCAGAGACCCAGAGACCCAGAAGGCAGAGATAGGGGATTATTCCCCAGAGCAGGCTGGTTGGCAGGACGAGCCGAATCAGTGAACTCTGGATTTGATTGAGAGACCTTGCCTCAGTGAACAAGGTAGAAGAGTTATGGTGGTGATTCCTCACCTCTACATCCAGCCTTCAAACGCACAGCTTTCACATGCACACAAACTCAAGCACACACGTGTGTCCACACACATGCCAAAAAATGCATCTGCAGAAGCGCACCACACACAGACATACATAAAAATGCATAAAGAAAGAACGTGAGTGGCACACCTGCATTCTTCTCACTGCTTCCTGACCTGCCCAGATGTGAGCAAGCAGCCTTGCACTCGCTCTCGCATGAGTCTTGCTGCCATGCCTTCTCTACCATGACGGACTGTATCCCTCACACCACGGAGCCAGAAGACATCCTTCCTCCTTGGTTTGTCAGTTATTTTGTCACAGTGACAGGGAAGTAATCAGTTAAGCTGCAGGGTTTGAGCCCCAGGAATGAGGTAGAGGAGGAGAGGGCAGAAGAGGAGGAGGCCAAGGAAAGGGGGAGGAGGGGGAAGGAAGAAGAGGGGAAGGAGGGGAGGAGGAAGAGGAATAGGAGGATGAGGAAGAGGAAGTCATCAGAGAGGTTTCGAGTTCTGGGAAAGATCAAAGAGGAGAAATGGGTCTTGGCCTGTCCTTGGTATCTGAAAGCAGCCTTGGTGACAATGTTTCTATAGGAAATTAAAATCCTAAAGGTCATGGAGAATTCTTTGATCCCATGGAGAAGGGGCGCACTGTGTGAAGGGAGAAAGCTCTTACGCAGGGTAAGAATTAGTAGAGAGAGGGTCAGAGGTGGAAATTGGACTTGAGCAAATGGTCTGTTTAATTTGGACGGTGTGATGTAGTTTCTAAATAAGCCTCCCTTCCCTCTCTCTAACCCGTGCCATCTTTGATTTCCAGACCCGATGCCATGACTGGACCTAGGTGCAGTTATAAGCCTTCTCCTTTCAAACTAACAGCTCCCTTCTGCTCCACTCCCACCCCACCCCACCCCAGTCAAACGACTACTTCCTTGGCACGAAAGCTGAGTACTCTGCCAATGGAGCCAAAGTGAGATTGATTTTGGAGGTCAGCCCTGCTGGAGATCTAAGTGTGATCACATGGCCTCCTCTCAGAGGAGGTCACTAGGAATAGTATGCAGAGGCTCCTCTGGGAGAGAGAGTAGAACTCCAGAAGGCCACATAGCCCTTCTCTGGAAAACACTCTTCCTAAACTAGGAAACCCTTCTGAGTCAGATTGTGACCGGCTTTAGTTTGCTCCACAGTACTGGTGCATTAGAAACTCGGTCCCGGTGTGGCCATGCTAAGAGGTGGTGAGACCTTTCACAGATGGGGTGTTGAGTATAGAACAAAGGAGCGTGGCTCCCCCTTGCCACTTCTGTCTTCCTGTCTCACCATGCAATCTTGCCTCCAGCAGGTACTCTTATGACGATGTCATGAAGTGACGATGCCATGAAGTGATGTAGCCAAAGGGTCCTCACTGGTTCCTGACCTCATTTCTCCAGGTGGTCAGAGATGTTGAGCTATTGGGATGGTTGGCTCATTGAGGTTTTAGGGTTCGTGGTAGAGAGGTATGCTATTTGAAGAAGTGTTCAAGCTCCTATGGGGGAGCATAAATCTAATAGGAAAGGATTCTCCCAAAAGACTGTCCTCAGAGGGCCCCAGGAGCCCGCAGGAATGTTCACTTTCTGTTGCCAAGGTCTGGTGCCTCATAAGAGGTTTTTGCCGCTCTCACAATTCTGAAGGCTAAAGGCTTAAGACTGGGTGACCTTACCTGGAATCCGGTGAGGACCCCTTGGCTACGTCACTCCATGGCATTGCTGTAAGAGTAACTCCTGGAGGCACAGATTGCATGGGTGAGACACAGAGACCAAGGAAGTGGAGAGGGGCAGCCATGTTTCTTTCCTCCATACCCAGTGCCCCATCTCTGAAAAGTCCCACCACCTCTTAGCATTGCCACACTGAGGCCAAGTTTCTAACACATGAGTACTAGGGGGCAAACTAATCCATTGTCTTGGGTAGGGTTTCGTTGCTGTGAAGAGAGACCATGACCACGATAATTCTTATAAAAGTAAACATTGAATTGGGGCTGTCTTGCAGTTTCAGAGGTTTAATCCATTATCATCACTGTGAGAAGCATGGCAGCTTGCAGGCAGACATGGTGCTGGAGAGCCAAAGTTCTACATCTTGATCCACGGGCAGCAGAAGCAGAAGAGGACTGGATGTGTTTCTTATTGGGCATAGCTTGGGCATTTAAGACCCTAAAGCCCCACCTCCACAATGACTGACTTCCTCTAACAAGGCCACACCTCCCCCAATAAGCCCATACCTCCTAATAGTGCCGCTCCCTATGGCCAAGCATTCAAACACCATACTTATTCAAACAATGTCCATCCCAGCAGTGCCCACAGCATCACTATTACTTAAAGTGTCACCAGAGAGTATCCATCTTTTCTAGGATTAGACTTAATGAGGGACACACTAAGATGCTTAAGCTTGGAGAGTCTTGGAATTGGTGCCTTGTGATTACAGCTCTGAATACTTTTCTAAAAGAGAAGAGGAAAGACCTACCAAGGGAAGGTCATATATTAATTAAAACGCTGGATATTTTCAGCAGCCTTCATCCTCTTCTTCCTGGGCAGGCAAGGGCTGCTTTAGCCATTCCCCCTCTTAGGCTTGGACCTGCTTCTCTTGAGGGAGGGGTGAGTGCCGTTGACAGCTCACTAGCAGAGAGCTGAATAACCCAGAGTCTTCTGAGAGAACTTTCGGAGTTTCGGAGGTGGGGAGAGGCACGGGCGGATATCTAGGTAAAGTTTTGTAGCATCTCTAAGTTCCAATTTCTTTTTATTTCTTTCTTTTTATTTTTTCCTACATTTCTACGTATATGGTGTATATGTACATGCATGTGGAGGCCCAAGGTTGATGTCATTCTCCATCGCTGTCCCACCTTATTCATTAAGACAGGGTCTTTAATCAAACCCAGAGTTCACTGATATTGGTAGCCTTACTAGTCAGCTTGATAAGGAGATCCTTTGTTTCTGCCTTCCAAATGTCCATCCAAAACTTTTTTTGAGACAGGATCTCTCTGTGTATCCTTGTCTTTCTCCACTTTGTAAACCAGGTTGACCTCAAACTCATATGCTAGACCAGTCATTTATGTAGGTCCTGGTGTTGAACACCCCTCTCCACACTCACACAGAAAAGACGTTAAGCTCTGAGCCAGCTCCCCGATCCAAGCCTCAGCTCTTCCTCAGTAACACAGAGGTCGTAACACAAATCTAAGAGTTGTTTAAAAAACTCAGTGAGATATTATAAACAGGACAATGTGGTGTTTGAATGTGCTTGGCTCAGGGGTGGCTCTATTAGGAGGTGTGGCCTTGTTGGAGGAAGTGTGTTACTGTGGGGCTGGGCTTTGAGATTCTCTTCCTTGCTGCCTGGAAGACAGTAGTTTTTTCCTCTTTGCCTTAGGAACAAAAATGTAGAACTCTTTGGTTTTGGCTTCTTCTCCAGCACCATGTCTGCCTGGATAATCTTTGGATCAAGAAGCAGAACTCTTGTTCTTTTTCTCCAGCATCATGCTTGCCTGGATGCTGCTAGGCCCCCACCTTGATGATAACGGACTGAACCTCTGAACCTGTAAGCCAGCCCCGATTAAATGTTGTCCTTATAAGAGTTGCCTTGGTCATGGTGCCTTTTCTCGGCAATGGAAACCCTAAGACAGGCACATAACCAACTGGGATGTAGGGAAAAGATATGAATTTGTTATTTGTTATTTAAAGCAGACAAGCATCAAATATGAGTAGAGAAGATAATGTTAACCACACCGGGCTGTAGGCTTAAAGCTTGTGGGCAGAGGCAATGCACGACTATTTGTCTTGATGGTGGCTCACATGTATCACTAGAGAATATTAACTGGCCTCTGCTCTGTGCTAGACACTGGTAGAGGAACTGAAGTTTTAGCAGCCAATAGGCAATGCCTTTGACCCCTTGGAACAAACACAGAGTGATTTATGTGCAGCATTTAAGCCAACAAAGTCATTTCTGGTGGTAATGGTGGCTCTGGGAACATTTCCCCCTCTTGTAGAATACAGCTGCCAAGCTCTTGGGGGCCGAGGCCACCATGCCTGCTTGTGCACACACAGGGCTCCTGGGCCAACCTTCTGGCTGATCCCAACCCTTAGCCTTCAGGTCCTATGGGAGACAGAGTGCCTCTGAGTGTGGGAGAGCCTTGGAAGGTATCACTTCCATCCCTCTGGGATCATGCTAGCAACACTTACATTTTGAAGGACCTCTTTGCCATAAAATTCAGATGTTTCCGCCCCACTCAATGCTTTCCTGTGTCTCCCACCTGGGCTGGCCTCTGTGCTATTTGGAGGCAATAATCACTTGCAGAGTCCTTTGGAATCACATGTTTATTAGTTAAACAGAAATATGCTAAATCTTTTTTCCCCTCCATGCCGAAAGGAAATATATATTACCATCCAATGCCAAGTGCCTGGGGGTCAGGAGCAGTACCTCCTGCCAGGTCTGTCAAGCATGATTCTCAGCATCCAATCCTGGCTTGCCCAAGCTTTGGATCTGTGGCACGGGAAGCTGAGTGTATCCTGAGGTCAGGGAGCCTGCTCTCTCTGGAAGCTGCCAGTTATATGACAGTGGTCAAGTCACTACCACCCAAGGTTCAGTTTCCTCAGCTGGGAAATGGGATGTTTTGAAAGTTATTGTGGAGGGAAAACAAGGGAAGGTCATCCTATTTAACTTTTAAAAAATTGTTTCTACTTTTTTTTCTCCATCTTTATTAAATTGGGTATTTCTTATTTACATTTCTAATGTTATTCCCTTTCCCGGTTTCCAGGCCAACATCCCCCTAACCCCTCCCCATCCCCTTCTATATGGGTGTTCCCCTCCCCATCCTCCCCCCATTACCACCCTCCCCCCAACAATCCCGTTCACTGGGGGTCCAGCCTTGGCAGGACCAAGGGCTTCCCCTTCCACTGGTGATCTTACTAGGCTATTCATTGCTACCTATGAGGTTGGAGCCCAGGGTCAGTCCATGTATAGTCTTTGGGTACTGGCTTAGCCCCTGGAAGCTCTGGTTGGTTGGCATTGTTGTTCATGTGGGGTCTCAAGCCCCTTTAGCTCTTCCAGTCCTTTCTCTGATTCCTTCAATGGAGGTCCCATTCTCAGTTCAGTGGTTTGCTGCTGGCATTCTGGCTGTGTCTCTCAGGAGAGATATACATCCGGCTCCTGTCTGCCTGCACCTCTTTGCTTCATCCATCTTATCTAGTTTGGTGGCTGTATATGTATGGGCCACATGTGGGGCAGGCTCTGAATGGGCGTTCCTTTAGTCTCTGTTCTAAACTTTGCCTCCCTATCCCCTCCTAAGGGTATTCTCGTTTCCCTTTTAAAGAAGGAGTGAAGCATCTGCATTTTCGTCATCCTACTTGAGTTTCATGTGTTCTGTGCATCTTGGGTAATTCGAGCATTTGGGCTAATAGCCACTTATCAATGAGTGCATACCATGTGTGTTTCTCTGTGATTGGGTTACCTCACTCAGGATGATATTTTCCAGTTCCATCCATTTGCCTACGAATTTCATAAAGTCATTGTTTTTGATAGCTGAGTAATATTCCATTGTGTAGATGTACCACATTTTCTGTATCCATCCCTCTGTTGAAGGGCATCTGGGTTCTTTCCAGTTTCTGGCTATTATAAATAAGGCTGCTATGAACATAGTGGAGCATGTGTCTTTGTTGCATGTTGGGGCATCTTTTGGGTATATGCCCAAGAGAGGTATAGCTGGGTCCTCAGGCAGTGCAATGTTCAATTTTCTGAGGAACCTCCAGACTGATTTCCAGAATGGTTGTACCAGTCTGCAATCCCACCAACAATGGAGGAGTGTTCCTCTTTCTCCACATCCTCACCAGCATCTGCTGTCACCTGAGTTTTTGATCTTAGCCATTCTCATGGTGTGAGGTGAAATCTCAGGGTTGTTTTGATTTGCATTTCCCTTATTACTAAAGATGTTGAACATTTCTTTAGGTGTTTCTCAGCCATTTGGCATTCCTCAGCTGTGAATTCTTTGTTTAGCTCTGAACCCCACTTTTTAATAGGGTTATTTGTCTCCCTGCTGTCTAACTTCTTGAGTTCTTTGTATATTTTGGATATAAGCCCTCTATCAGTTGTAGGATTGGTAAAGATCTTTTCCCAATCTGTTGGTTGTCGCTTTGTCCTAACAACAGTGTCCTTTGCCTTACAGAAGCTTTGCAGTTTTATGAGATCCCATTTGTTGATTCTTGATGTTAGAGCATAAGCCATTGGTGTTTTGTTCAGGAAATATTCTCCAGTGCCCATGTGTTTGAGATGCTTTCCCACTTTTTCTTCTATTAGTTTGAGTGTATCTGGTTTGATGTGGAGGTCCTTGATCCACTTGGACTTAAGCTTTGTACAGGGTGATAAGAATGGATCGATCTGCATTCTTCTACATGCTGACCTCCAGTTGAACCAGCAGAATTTGCTGAAAATGCTATCTTTTCTCCATTGGATGGTTTTGGCTCCTTTGTCAAAAATCAAGTGACCATAGGTGTGTGGGTTCATTTCTGGGTCTTCAATTCTATTCCACTGGTCTATCTGTCTGTCTCTGTACCAATACCATGCAGTTTTTATCACTATTGCTCTGTAATACTGCTTGAGTTCAGGGATAGTGATTCCCCCGGAAGTCCTTTTATTGTTGAGGATAGTTTTAGCTATCCTGGGTTTTTTGTTATTCCAGATGAATTTGCAAATTGTTCTGTCTAACTCTTTGAAGAATTGGATTGGTATTTTGATGGGGATTGCCTTGAATCTGTAGATCGCTTTTGGTAAAATGGCCATTTTTACTATATTAATCCTGCCAATCCATGAGCATGGGAGATCTTTCCATCTTCTGAGGTCTTCTTCAATTTTTTTCTTCAGAGGCTTGAAGTTCTTATCATATAGATCTTTTACTTGCTTGGTTAAAGTCACACCAAGGTATTTTATATTATTTGGGACAATTATGAAGGGTGTCATTTCCCTAATTTCTTTCTCGGCTTGTTTCTCTTTAATGTAGAGGAAGGCTACTTATTTATTTGAGTAAAATTTTTACCCAGTCACTTCGCTGAAGGTGTTTATCAGGTTTAATAGTTCTTTGGTGGAACTTTTGGGATCACTTAAATATACTGTCATATCATCTGCAAATAGTGAGATTTTGACTTCTTCTTTTCCAATCTGTATCCCTTTGATCTCCTTTTGTTGTCTGATTGCTCTGGCTAGAAATTCAAGAACTATATTGAATAAGTAGGGAGAGAGTGGGCAGCCTTGTCTAGTCCCTGATTTTAGTGGGATTGCTTCAAGTTTCTCTCCATTTAGTTTAATGTTAGCTACTGGTTTGCTGAATATGGCTTTAACTATGTTTAGGTATGGACCTTGAATTCCTATTCTTTCTAGGACTTTTATCATGAAGGGGTGTTGAATTTTGTCAAATGCTTTCTCAGCATCTAATGAAATGATCATGTGGTTTTGTTCTTTCAGTTTGTTATATAATGGATTATGTTGATGGTTTTCCGTATATTAAAACATCCCTGCATGCCTGGGATGAAGCCTACTTGATCATGGTGGATGATTGTTTTGATGTGTTCTTGAATTCGGTTTGCCAGAATTTTATTGAGTATTTTTGCGTCGATATTCATAAGGGAAAGTTCTCTTTCTTTTTTGGGTCCTTGTGTGGTTTAGGTATAAGAGTAATTGTGGCTTCATAGAAGGAATTCAGTAGCACTCCGTCTGTTTCAATTTTGTGGAATAGTTGGATAGTATTGGTATGAGGTCTTCTATGAAGGTCTGATAGAATTCTGCACCGAACCCATCTGGACCTGGGCTCTTTTTGGTTGGGAGACCTTTAATGACTGCTTCTATTTCATTAGGAGTTACAGTGTTGTTTAAGTGGTTTATCTGTTTCTGATTTAACTTCGGTACCTGGTATCTGTCTAGGAAATTGTCCATTTCCTGCAGGTTTTCAAGTTTTATTGAATATAGGCTTTTGTAGTAGGATCTGATGATTTTTTTGAATTTCCTCTGATTCTGTAGTTATGTTTCCCTTTTCATTTCTGATTTTGTTAATTTGGCCACACTCTCTGTGTCC